>NW_025541619.1:0-7500 GCF_017591435.1 Portunus trituberculatus | reverse complement strand
GACGTTTGGTTCATCCCACAGCGCCAGTTCTGCTTACCAAAATGGCCCACTAGATACTCAGATTAGTCGCCGAAGCTTCAGCATTCAAGCAAGCTCGGCATCTCACCCATTTAAAGTTTGAGAATAGGTTGAGGACGTTTCGTCCCCAAGACCTCTAATCATTCGCTTTACCGGATGAAACTCCTCCGTTTCCACGAGTACCAGCTATCCTGAGGGAAACTTCGGAGGGAACCAGCTACTAGATGGTTCGATTAGTCTTTCGCCCCTATACCCAGCTCTGACAATCGATTTGCACGTCAGAATTGCTACGGACCTCCACCAGAGTTTCCTCTGGCTTCATCCTGGCCAGGCATAGTTCACCATCTTTCGGGTCCCAACATGTCTGCTCATGGTACTTGCCGACAGCACGCGCGCTAGGCCACTCCGGACAGAGCAGGATCGGAAGGCGCCACCGCGCCGGACGAGCCGAGAAGAAGCCCCGAGAGGCCCCGCCCAAAGCCCGCCCAGACACGCGGCACGCCAGCCGAGAGCCCAAGCAAAGCCGATGAGGTCAACAACAGATTCGCGCGACAGCGTCGAATGACAAGTCCCGGGCCTGCGCCCCTGCGTACAGGCGAGCAAGCTCGGACCAACGAGCGCACCGCGCCACCCACGGGACCGACGGCGGACGGAGGAAAGGGACTCACTCCGCCCTTGAACCGCCACAGGGCCCCGCTTTGGTATGGCGTGAACGCGGCGGCATCGCCCGGTCAGGGATCGGCCCCGGCACGCGCCTCCGAAGAGACACGCGCCTTTCACTTTCATTGCGCCTTTGGGTTTAGTGCGCCCAATGACTCGCACACATGTTAGACTCCTTGGTCCGTGTTTCAAGACGGGTCGGGTGGGTCACCGACCTTTGCACGCCGCGAGAGGAAGCTTGCGCCGCCCTCTGCTGCACGACCGTCGCAGGGCAGCCAGGACACCGGAGGTTTCCCCCTTCGAAGGCGCAACGAGGCGCACAACGTCGGGGTACCAGTCCGCCCGGGCCTTCGACGTCCCCAGCAACGGGTCGCGGCGACCTACATCACGAGGGGAAATACGCCCGCCGGCGCCGGCTCGAGTGCGGGCACGCCCAGATTTCCTGGGTCGCATCTGCGAATCCCGCACCCGGCCGACCTGGGCCGACGAGCTGAATCCCTCGGTTCGACCTTCGAGGTCCCACCCGTTTGGCTCTTAACGGTTTCACGTACTCTTGAACTCTCTCTTCAAAGTTCTTTTCAACTTTCCCTCACGGTACTTGTTCGCTATCGGTCTCGTGGTCATATTTAGCCTTAGATGGAGTTTACCACCTGCTTAGGGCTGCATTATCAAGCAACCCGACTCTACGGAGAGGCCCTTTCCGACAATCTCTCGTGTACCCTCGCGGGCGCCGCCACACGGGCCTGTCACCCTCCACGGGCAGTGGCCGCTTTCAAGCATAACTTAGGCGGTGAGAGACTGCGTGCCGGACCCTCCGAAACGCAACACCCTGGCGCCGGGTCACGACGCCAGGTTATGCGCTGGGCTCTTCCCGGTTCAGTCGCCCTTACTAAGGGAATCCCTGTTGGTTTCTTTTCCTCCGCTTATTAATATGCTTAAATTTGGCGGGTACTCTACCCTAACACGAGGTCGACATTGGAGCCGCACCGTCAAGCCGCTCATTCAAGCTTTTCACAGTGCTTTTACAACTTTGTCTCTCTCGTCGGCCGACAGCAGGGGAAAGAAGCGATACGCGTACTCTAACCCCGTAGTCGACGCGACAAGATTCGAAAAAGTTTGGCTCCACTCAACGTTCTCGATCCCTTCCTTCCAGCTTTATAGAGTAGGTGCGAGCCGCAGTACAGAACAAACAGTCCGACCCGGTCGCCCTCCTCAACCAGCTTTAATCATAGGAGGTTGGGAGCCGAGACCGCAGGCAAAACTCGTAATGAGCTAGCTAGCTAGTTCATCCGAGTAATGCCAAGTCATCGGCACGTGACAGCAACACGCACACGCGTTGCGCCATCGATGCCTTAGGTCTTAAGGGAACGCCACAAAGGCGAAAACTCCCCAATGCGGTCAAAGCCAGACCAACGCAAGCACTCTGAAAGATGCCATGATGCATCTCACCCACGGGACCGCTTCCGTTAGGATTTGGTCCCGCTTTATAAGGGTGCCCCATTTCATTGTACTACAAACGCGCGTGAGGGTGTGAAGCCCTTTCGGCGCGAATGTGGTTTGAAAGAGTAGTAGTAGTAACTTGCGCGGCTGGACAATGCCGATGCATGTGATATGATATCCGACCCTCGTGTAGGAGTGACGGCAGCACATGAGAGTGCCGCCGCCGCAATGTGCGTTCGACTTGTCGATGTATCTGGTATTCTTGCGATTCACATACCGACACGCAGCTTGCTGCGGTCTTCATCGACCCACGAGCCGAGTGATCCACCGTTAAGAGTTGTGATAGTATGTTTGGAATTACGTCGGAACTAGGCCGACTCTTTATCAGACTTCCACTGCCTCTGCCTCAGGAGACTTGTGGGAAGACGTAGTGATCTGGGTTTTAAATGGGTAGTAGTAGTATTGAGTACACGGGTAGTGTACGGTTTAATGATACCCACTGGGGACGACCGAACGCAGCATGTGAGCAGCTAGCAGTCAGTGCTGCCGCAGTCACTCACTTCTGCGCTCCATCGCCATGGTATCCCAGGGGTAATAAGGTAGTAAGTTCAGCATACGTAGTAGTAGTATAGTAGGTGTTGGTCTACCGCTCAAACAATCCTTGCACGAAGGAAAGTTAGAGTGGAGAAAAGATTTTGTTGGGTTGTCAAACAGGGAAGGAGGCCCTGTTGACAGGCAAGGGAGGCCCCTACTACTTGTTGTACTCCTGCGGACGGTGGCACACGGCCATTATCCCCGCAGGAGCTGCTGACTGATTGATTGATTAGGCCAAACCCCGCCACCCTGGTGCGAGCTTTTTAACTTTTAGTTGCGTTCCTTTCAGAAACGTCACGATAATGATCCTTCCGCAGGTTCACCTACGGAAACCTTGTTACGACTTTTACTTCCTCTAAATGATCAAGTTTGGACATCTTTCCGTCAGCTCGAGGCGCCGAGAGCCCGGCGGCAGTAATACCGCGCGGGCCTGGCATCCAAGAGCGCCAGTCCGAAGGCCTCACTAAATCATTCAATCGGTAGTAGCGACGGGCGGTGTGTACAAAGGGCAGGGACGTAATCAACGCAAGCTCATGACTTGCGCTTACTGGGAATTCCTCGTTCATGGGAGACAATTGCAAACCCCAATCCCTATCATGAAAGGATTTCAACGGGTTACCCGCTCCTCTCGGAGGGGGAGGACACGTTGATCCCTTCAGTGTAGCGCGCGTGCGGCCCAGAACATCTAAGGGCATCACAGACCTGTTATTGCTCAATCTCGTGCGGCTAGAATTGCCGCTTATCCCTCTAAGAAGAAGCTGCGAACTGGACACCAATTGCTGGAGATCCGTCGACTAGTTAGTAGGCCAGAGTCTCGTTCGTTATCGGAATTAACCAGACAAATCGCTCCACCAACTAAGAACGGCCATGCACCACCACCCACCGAATCGAGAAAGAGCTCTCAATCTGTCAATCCTTCCGGTGTCTGGGCCTGGTGAGGTTCCCCGTGTTGAGTCAAATTAAGCCGCAGGCTCCACTCCTGGTGGTGCCCTTCCGTCAATTCCTTTAAGTTTCAGCTTTGCAACCATACTTCCCCCGGAACCCAAAGACTTTGGTTTCCCGGAAGCTGCCCGCCGGGTCATGGGAATAACGCCGGCGGATCGCTGGTCAGCATCGTTTATGGTTAGAACTAGGGCGGTATCTGATCGCCTTCGAACCTCTAACTTTCGTTCTTGATTAATGAAAACATCCTTGGCAAATGCTTTCGCAGTAGTTCGTCTTGCGACGGTCCAAGAATTTCACCTCTAGCGTCGCAATACGAATGCCCCGCCTGTTCCTATTAGTCATTACCTCGGGTTCAGAAAACCAACAAAATAGAACCGAGGTCCTATTCCATTATTCCATGCATAGGCATTCAGGCCGTCAATGTAGCCTGCTTTGAGCACTCTAATTTTTTCAAAGTAAACTCTGCCGGCCACGCGGGACACTCGATGAAGAGCACCCCGTGCGAGCCAGCGGGCGGTTAAAAACTGTTCGGAGCGTGACAGTGTGCACCGGGCGGTGAACCGTCAGTCCAGAACTGAAATCCAACTACGAGCTTTTTAACCGCAACAACTTTAATATACGCTATTGGAGCTGGAATTACCGCGGCTGCTGGCACCAGACTTGCCCTCCAATAGATCCTCGTTAAAGGATTTAAAGTGTACTCATTCCGATTGCGAGGCCTCGGATGAGTCTCGCATCGTTATTTTTCGTCACTACCTCCCCGTGCCGGGAGTGGGTAATTTGCGTGCCTGCTGCCTTCCTTAGATGTGGTAGCCGTTTCTCAGGCTCCCTCTCCGGAATCGAACCCTGATTCCCCGTTACCTGTTATAGCCATTGTAGGCGTATAACCTACAATCGAAAGCTGATAAGGCAGACACTTGAAAGAGGCGGCGCCGGTGCGGAGACCGTGCGCTCAGCTCAAAGTTATTCAGATTCAACACAATGGGGTGACGGACCGAGGCCCGACCGGTTTTGAACTAATAAAAGCGCTCTTCCCTTGCGGTCAGAGACGTGGTGCATGTATTAGCTCTAGAATTACCACAGTTATCCAAGTAAGTGTGGGTACAGATCCAATGAATCATAGCTGATTTAATGAGCCATTCGCGGTTTCGCCTTAACTCGGCTTGTACTTAGACATGCATGGCTTAATCTTTGAGACAAGCATATGACTACTGGCAGGATCAACCAGGTAGCAAAATGTGATGATGAAGGCACTCGTAGTGTAGAGTCGCACATCAAACATCAAACCCCTCCTCCTTCTCAATACTCCAGAGCAGCTCTACTGCTGCCCTCCATACACGTCAAGGCGTGTATGCTTGATTGACACTTGCCCTCTTTATTTCTCTCTCTCTCTCTGTCACACCTTGCTTGTTTCTTTCTCTCTCTCTCTCGAGTTTTACTCTCTCGCATCATGGGGTGAAGGAAGTCTCACTAACACCCTCAGCTTAATAAGTAGTAAACTCTTGTAATAATAGTAGGGAAGGTAAACGCCCGACACTGTGTCGCGACGCTCCCTTTGCATCATAACAGCAGCACCTGGGTGGGGTTGCCAAGCCCACCCACAATAGGCTCCACCACCACCCTAATGAGGAATTGACGGAAGGTGCTTAATCTGACACCTCTCTTCTCTCTCTCTCTCTCTCTCCCCTCTCCCGAGTTTTACTCTCTCGCATCATGGGGTGAAGTCTCACTAACACCCTCAGCTTAATAATAAGTAGTAAACTCTTGTAATAATAGTAGGGAAGGTAAACGCCCGACGCTGTGTCGCGACGCTGCTGGGTGGGGTTGCCAAGCCCACCCACACACACACACACACAATAGGCTCTACCAGAGCAGTGGTGCCCTTCCGTGAATTCCTCGTTAGGGTTTTAGATGGAGTGGAGTGCGTGTCATCGTGTGCGCGCTCGGTCGGACGGACGTCTTGTGTTTATAAGATGAGGGACAGCCCGTCCTAGCCCGCACGCACACACACACACACACCCCATAAACAATCCGTCAATCCAACTCAATCAGCTCGCCAAGCAACGAGACAACCGACGACCCACAACCACCACCACCACCACCATTATTACCTTTACCCCCTCGACCCCAGCACTATTATATGTAGTGTGCTCACATGCTCGTCAGGAATTACCGAGGCTTATAATAATATCTCTTCTTGTTCGCGGATTTATATGGTGTTGCATTGAGCATCGCACTACCACTTAGAAGACTGTGTGCTGGCACTTTCTCCGTGGGTGAAGGCCCCCCCAATAGGCCCCACCAAGTCGAAGTCCCAAGGCAAGGTAATAAGGAGTAGCAGCAGCAGCCGCAGGCAGGCAGTCGTCGTCGTTCGCCACTGACATGCCGAATTCCATCCACACTGACCACATTATTGAGTCAAGTGTAGCTTCCACCAACCACTGGCTTAAAGGCTATGGAACGCTCACGACAATAGTTGAAGCAACGGCGCCTCTCAAACGCTTCACATAAGGACGACCCCAATCTGTGTGATCCAGTCCCTTCTGAGTTGCTCACCCTCACTTATTTGTTTGGGCAGGACTGATTCTTATTGAGCAACCGAGTTGCTATCGGGCCAGTTCCTTCGCTATTGCTCTGACCATCAGCAGGAGACCCAACATCTCCCTAGGCGGAACACCCTTTCGCGGATCGCGCGCCCCGTATCTCAGATTTTGAGGAGGCGGACCCCTACCCGGTTGTTGTCGAAGCCAACTTTAGAGTCGTGAGAAACATCCACATAACCTCGCCACACAGCAGAGGCAGGTAAGTAAGTAAGCCACACCACGGCTTCATATGCAGAGGCAGAGGTTGTACCACCGGCAGTAGTAGTAGTAGTAACATACATACATACACATGCCTGTATACATACACACGCACTGCTTGCTATATAATAAAAAGTATTCACCACTCTTTCAGTAACGTGTCATCCAAACAGCATTACAGAGTGGGAGGGGTTTGGGGATTAGTCGCTACGCGTCTAAGACGAATGAACGTCTCTTAACGACGCCGCGCCCCTTTCTCGTATATCATTTTGGGGTTTAGTTCCGTCTCTCTAGACAAGAACGAAGCGGACTGTTACCTCTCCCGCCGCCGGCCCCACCGCTGCAATTACTTTATACTAGTAGCTACACAGGCGAACAAACGCAACAAGAATAGCTTAGTAGTAACAGCAGCAGTGGACGACGATCCAGCACCCAAGGAAACAGGCGTCATCGTCCGCTGGTAGTGTAGTGTGTGACAAGTTCCAACCGACCATCGCATAGGAAGAATCGATTCAAGAACTAGACTCTCAAGCGCACGGAGAGCGGTGTAACCTCATCAAAAAAGAGAGGGGGCGCTGACTTGAAGGCAAATCGCTTAAGCAAACACCACACACAGTGTCGCCTCCACGATGAGCCGCAGCTAATGCCGTGAAGCTTCTCATCCTAGGGAGAGGAGATGGGTGGGCCACGCGCGTAGAGACCAATGACATGGACAGTCAAAGTGAATTGTTAGCGATGCACGTCCGCCGTTCATTCTACCGGTCTGTACATGATAAACCTACGCCCATGATTTACAAGTCACAACCTTGGCGAGAAGTGTGCAGGGATAAGAGGCCAAACGAAACGTCGTGCGTCTCAGCAGCCGTCGAATGTGCTCACCTGCCAGCGGTTGTGGGCTAGACATGGATCGGGCCTGGGTCGGGAGAAGGAGCCGTCAGACCCCTTCTCCTTACTATATTTTCAAACTCGAACTCGGTGAAATTCACATTTTGGACCCAATGCTACATCTACGGAATTGATTTTTCTCCCGCAGGAAAACCTG
>NW_025541618.1:0-19556 GCF_017591435.1 Portunus trituberculatus | reverse complement strand
CATAAAAGTGCTCACTTACCTCTCCTAGGCAACAAGTGAGCAAATGAAGTACCGATTTTCTAGCGAAAACGCCTGTCTCACCCCTTTGTAGGGCCTCTTCAGATGACAGACATGAATGAGCAGGTAGAGCTTGATCTGCTGAATGAGCGACACCACATTGGAAGCTTGTAATGAGATGAAAACCTGTCATCACCGACCTCAAAGTTCTCTGGCAACATAAAAGTGCTCACTTCCTCTCCTAGGCAACAAGTGAGCAAATGAAGTACCGATTTTCTAGCGAAAACGCCTGTCTCACCGTTTTCTAGCGAAAACGCCTGTCTCACCCTTTGTAGGGCCTCTTCAGATGACAGACATGAATGAGCAGGTAGAGCTTGATCTGCTGAATGAGCGACACCACATTGAAGCTTGTAATGAGATGAAAACCTGTCATCACCGACCTCAAAGTTCTCTGGCAACATAAAAGTGCTCACTTCCTCTCTAGGCAACAAGTGAGCAAATGAAGTACCGATTTTCTAGCGAAAACGCCTGTCTCACCCCTTTGTAGGGCCTCTTCAGATGACAGACATGAATGAGCAGGTAGAGCTTGATCTGCTGAATGAGCGACACCACATTGGAAGCTTGTAATGAGATGAAAACCTGTGATCACCGACCTCAAAGTTCTCTGGCAACATAAAAGTGCTCACTTCCTCTCTAGGCAACAAGTGAGCAAATGAAGTACCGATTTTCTAGCGAAAACGCCTGTCTCACCCTTTTGTAGGGCCTCTTCAGATGACAGACATGAATGAGCAGGTAGAGCTTGATCTGCTGAATGAGCGACACCACATTGGAAGCTTGTAATGAGATGAAAACCTGTGATCACCGACCTCAAAGTTCTCTGGCAACATAAAAGTGCTCACTTACCTCTCTAGGCAACAAGTGAGCAAATGAAGTACCGATTTTCTAGCGAAAACGCCTGTCTCACCCTTTTGTAGGGCCTCTTCAGATGACAGACATGAATGAGCAGGTAGAGCTTGATCTGCTGAATGAGCGACACCACATTGGAAGCTTGTAATGAGATGAAAACCTGTGATCACCGACCTCAAAGTTCTCTGGCAACATAAAAGTGCTCACTTACCTCTCGTAGGCAACAAGTGAGCAAATGAAGTACCGATTTTCTAGCGAAAACGCCTGTCTCACCCTTTTGTAGGGCCTCTTCAGATGACAGACATGAATGAGCAGGTAGAGCTTGATCTGCTGAATGAGCGACACCACATTGGAAGCTTGTAATGAGATGAAAACCTGTGATCACCGACCTCAAAGTTCTCTGGCAACATAAAAGTGCTCACTTACCTCTCGTAGGGAACACTTACCTCTCGTAGGCAACAAGTGAGCAAATGAAGTACCGATTTTCTAGCGAAAACGCCTGTCTCACCCCTTTGTAGGGCCTCTTCAGATGACAGACATGAATGAGCAGGTAGAGCTTGATCTGCTGAATGAGCGACACCACATTAGAAGCTTGTAATGAGATGGAAAACCTGTGATCACCGACCTCAAAGTTCTCTGGCAACATAAAAAGTGCTCACTTACCTCTCGTAGGGAACAAGTGAGCAAATGAAGTACCGATTTTCTAGCGAAAACGCCTGTCTCACCCTTTTGTAGGGCCTCTTCAGATGACAGACATGAATGAGCAGGTAGAGCTTGATCTGCTGAATGAGCGACACCACATTGGAAGCTTGTAATGAGATGGAAAACCTGTGATCACCGACCTCAAAGTTCTCTGGCAACATAAAAAGTGCTCACTTACCTCTCGTAGGGAACAAGTGAGCAAATGAAGTACCGATTTTCTAGCGAAAACGCCTGTCTCACCCCTTTGTAGGGCCTCTTCAGATGACAGACATGAATGAGCAGGTAGAGCTTGATCTGCTGAATGAGCGACACCACATTGGAAGCTTGTAATGAGATGGAAAACCTGTGATCACCGACCTCAAAGTTCTCTGGCAACATAAAAAGTGCTCACTTACCTCTCGTAGGGAACAAGTGAGCAAATGAAGTACCGATTTTCTAGCGAAAACGCCTGTCTCGCCCCTTTGTAGGGCCTCTTTAGATGACAGACAAGAATGAGCAGGTAGAGCTTGATCTGCTGAATGAGCGACACCACATTGGAAGCTTGTAATGAGATGAAAACCTGTGATCACCGACCTCAAAGTTCTCTGGCAACATAAAAGTGCTCACTTACCTCTCGTAGGGAACAAGTGAGCAAATGAAGTACCGATTTTCTAGCGAAAACGCCTGTCTCACCCCTTTGTAGGGCCTCTTCAGATGACAGACATGAATGAGCAGGTAGAGCTTGATCTGCTGAATGAGCGACCCACATTGAAGCTTGTAATGAGATGAAAACCTGTGATCACCGACCTCAAAGTTCTCTCACCCTAACCTTCAAAGACAGAATGAGCAGGTAGAGCTTGATCTCTCTGAATGAGCACACTTAAATCACCGACTCAAAGTTCTCTGGCACTTATGGGCTCACTTACCTCAGGGAACATTTGAGCAAAAAACCGATTTTCTAGCGAAAACGCCTTCTCACCCCTGTACCTCTTCAGATGACAGACATGAATGAGCAGGTAGAGCTTGATCTGCTGAATGAGCACCACATTAGAAGCTTGTTGAGATGAAAACCTGTGATCACCGACCTCAAAGTTCTCTGGCAACACTTACCTCTCGTAGGGAACAAGTGCTCACTTTCTCAGATGAGCATGAATGAGCAGGTAGAGCTGATCTGCTGAATGAGCGACACAGCTTTGATTTCCCAGTTTCCTCATGGAAGGAAGTGAGCACTTTTATGATCCCGTAGCTTGCTCAGCTACAGCGTCGGGATTTTCTCCCGCACGTTTTCCTGCGTCACCCGGGCCGACATTGAGCGAAACTTTGATTTTTCACGGTGTCTCACCCGGGTCTGACTTTGGCAACATTGATCCGTTCACGGTGTCTCTGGCAGGCACAGGAGTGCGTCGTCTTCTCTCACTTAAACACAGTTTCAAGGGCGGCGAGAAAATTCCCAGGCACTTATGGGCTAAACAAAATTTTAACAAAAACCTTTTTTATTTTTGAGAAATTTGCTCAAATTTGGCATGTAGCCTTCCTCTGACACGGAACGGATCGTGTCAGAGTGTCATCGCAATAGCTACGGGGAAAGGGTGGTTGAGATTTCGGGCTGGGAGCGCGGGAGAAGAGTGCCGCCGATCGCAGCATAGCTTGTTGCCCCAGTTTGATTTCGCCCCGGCGCCAGGACGCTGTCTCTGCCGGCCGATCCCGTAGCTTGCTCGCTACGGTGTTGGGATTTTCTCCGCACGTTTTTCCCGTCACCCGGGTCTGATGACATTTGAGCGAACATTGATCCGTTCACGGTGTCTCCCGGCTGCGGCACCGGCACAGGAGTGTGGCAATGCGTCTTCTCCTTACCTGGACACAGTTTCAAGGGCGGCGAGAAAATTCCCAGGCACTTATGGGCTAAACAAAATTTTAACAAAAACTTTTTATTTTTGAGAAATTTGCTCCAAATTTGGCATGTAGCCTTCCTCTGACACGGAACGGATCGTGTCAGAGTGTCATCGCAATAGCTACGGGGAAAGGGTGGTTGAGATTTCGGGCTGGGAGCGCGGGAGAAGAGTGCCGCCGATCGCAGCATAGCTTGTTGCCCCAGTTTGATTTCGCCCCGGCGCCAGGATGGTGTCTCTGCCGGCCGATCCCGTAGCTTGCTCGCTACGGTGTTGGGATTTTCTCCCGCACGTTTTTCCCCGTCACCCGGGTCTGATGACATTTGAGTGAACATTGATCCGTTCACGGTGTCTCCCGGCTGCGGCACCGGCACAGGAGTGTGGCAATGCGTCTTCTCCTTACCTGGACACAGTTTCAAGGGCGGCGAGAAAATTCCCAGGCACTTATGGGCTAAACAAAATTTTAACAAAAAACTTTTTTATTTTTGAGAAATTTGCTCAAATTTGGCATGTAGCCTTCCTCTGACACGGAACGGATCGTGTCAGAGTGTCATCGCAATAGCTACGGGGAAAGGGTGGTTGAGATTTCGGGCTGGGAGCGCGGGAGAAGAGTGCCGCCGATCAGCATAGCTTGTTGCCCCAGTTTGATTTCGCCCCGGCGCCAGGATGGTGTCTCTGCCGGCCGATCCCGTAGCTTGCTCGCTACGGTGTTGGGATTTTCTCCGCACGTTTTTGCCCGTCACCCGGGTCTGATGACATTTGAGTGAACATTGATCCGTTCACGGTGTCTCCCGGGCTGTGGCACCGGCACAGGAGTGTGGCAATGCGTCTTCTCCTTACCTGGACACAGTTTCAAGGGCGGCGAGAAAATTCCCAGGCACTTATGGGCTAAACAAAATTTTAACAAAAAACTTTTTTATTTTTGAGAAATTTGCTCAAAATTTGGCATGTAGCCTTCCTCTGACACGGAACGGATCGTGTCAGAGTGTCATCGCAATAGCTACGGGGAAAGGGTGGTTGAGATTTCGGGAGCGCGGGAGAAGAGGGCCGATCACATAGCTTGCCCCAGTTTGATTTCGCCCCGGCCAGGATGGTGTCTCTGGAGGCCGATCCCGTAGCTTGCTCGCTACGGTGTTTTTCCCGCACGTTTTGCCCGTCACCCGGCTCGTTTGAGTTGATCCGTTCAGGCCTTTTGGCTTTCACAGGCTCGTGAGTGCAAGGCCTCTTCTCCTGTTCTTTTCCCGCACGGCTTTTTTTCTCTCGCACGGCTGGGACTAAAAGCAAAGTTTTTTTGAGATCCACGTTTTGGCTTTCTCAGGCTCGTGAGTGCGGGAGGCCTCAACTCCTGTTCTTAATTTTTGAAAAGCTCTCACGCACGGCTGGGACTCCCCAAGCCTCAGCAGTGCTGGGAGAAATCTCAACCCGTTGATGAAAAAGCAAAGTTTTTTGAGATCCACGTTTTGGCTTTCTCACAGGCTCGTGAGTGCGGGAGGCCTCAACTCCTGTTCTTAATTTTTTCTCTCACGCACGGCTGGGACTACCCCAAGCCTCAGCAGTGGGAGAAATCTCAACCCGTTGATGAAAATCAAAGTTTTTTGAGATCCACGTTTTGGCTTTCTCACAGGCTCGTGAGTGCGGGAGGCCTCAACTCCTGTTCTTAATTTTTCTCTCACGCACGGCTGGGACTACCCCAAGCCTCAGCAGTGGGAGAAATCTCAACCCGTTGATGAAAATCAAAGTTTTTTGAGATCCACGTTTTGGCTTTCTCACAGGCTCGTGAGTGCGGGAGGCCTCAACTCCTGTTCTTAATTTTTTCTCTCACGCACGGCTGGGACTACCCCAAGCCTCAGCAGTGGGAGAAATCTCAACCCGTTGATGAAAATCAAAGTTTTTTGAGATCCACGTTTTGGCTTTCTCACAGGCTCGTGAGTGCGGGAGGCCTCAACTCCTGTTCTTAATTTTTTCTCTCACGCACGGCTGGGACTACCCCAAGCCTCAGCAGTGTGGAGAAATCTCAACCCGTTGATGAAAATCAAAGTTTATTTGAGATCCACGTTTTGGCTTTCTCACAGGCTCGTGAGTGCGGGAGGCCTCAACTCCTGTTCTTAATTTTTTCTCTCACGCACGGCTGGGACTACCCCAAGCCTCAGCAGTGGGAGAAATCTCAACCCGTTGATGAAAATCAAAGTTGAGTTTGAGATCCACGTTTTGGCTTTCTCACAGGCTCGTGAGTGCGGGAGGCCTCAACTCCTGTTCTTAATTTTTTCTCTCACGCACGGCTGGGACTACCCCAAGCCTCAGCAGTGGGAGAAATCTCAACCCGTTGATGAAAATCAAAGTTTATTTGAGATCCACGTTTTGGCTTTCTCACAGGCTCGTGAGTGCGGGAGGCCTCAACTCCCGTTCTTAATTTTTTCTCTCACGCACGGCTGGGACTACCCCAAGCCTCAGCAGTGCGGGAGAAATCTCAACTCCGTTGATGAAAATCAAAGTTTTTTGAGATCCACGTTTTGGCTTTCTCACAGGCTCGTGAGTGCGGGAGGCCTCAACTCCTGTTCTTAATTTTTTCTCTCACGCACGGCTGGGACTACCCCAAGCCTCAGCAGTGGGGAGAAATCTCAACCCGTTGATGAAAATCAAAGTTTTTTGAGATCCACGTTTTGGCTTTCTCACAGGCTCGTGAGTGCGGGAGGCCTCAACTCCTGTTCTTAATTTTTTCTCTCACGCACGGCTGGGACTACCCCAAGCCTCAGCAGTGTGGAGAAATCTCAACCCGTTGATGAAAATCAAAGTTTATTTGAGATCCACGTTTTGGCTTTCTCACAGGCTCGTGAGTGCGGGAGGCCTCAACTCCTGTTCTTAATTTTTTCTCTCACGCACGGCTGGGACTACCCCAAGCCTCAGCAGTGTGGAGAAATCTCAACCCGTTGATGAAAAGCAAAGTTTTTTGAGATCCACGTTTTGGCTTTCTCACAGGCTCGTGAGTGCGGGAGGCCTCAACTCCTGTTCTTAATTTTTTCTCTCACGCACGGCTGGGACTACCCCAAGCCTCAGCAGTGTGGAGAAATCTCAACCCGTTGATGAAAATCAAAGTTTATTTGAGATCCACGTTTTGGCTTTCTCACAGGCTCGTGAGTGCGGGAGGCCTCAACTCCTGTTCTTAATTTTTTCTCTCACGCACGGCTGGGACTACCCCAAGCCTCAGCAGTGGGAGAAATCTCAACCCGTTGATGAAAATCAAAGTTTTTTGAGATCCACGTTTTGGCTTTCTCACAGGCTCGTGAGTGCGGGAGGCCTCAACTCCTGTTCTTAATTTTTTCTCTCACGCACGGCTGGGACTACCCCAAGCCTCAGCAGTGGGAGAAATCTCAACCCGTTGATGAAAATCAAAGTTTTTTGAGATCCACGTTTTGGCTTTCTCACAGGCTCGTGAGTGCGGGAGGCCTCAACTCCTGTTCTTAATTTTTTCTCTCACGCACGGCTGGGACTACCCCAAGCCTCAGCAGTGGGGAGAAATCTCAACCCGTTGATGAAAATCAAAGTTTATTTGAGATCCACGTTTTGGCTTTCTCACAGGCTCGTGAGTGCGGGAGGCCTCAACTCCTGTTCTTAATTTTTTCTCTCACGCACGGCTGGGACTACCCCAAGCCTCAGCAGTGTGGAGAAATCTCAACCCGTTGATGAAAAGCAAAGTTTTTTGAGATCCACGTTTTGGCTTTCTCACAGGCTCGTGAGTGCGGGAGGCCTCAACTCCTGTTCTTAATTTTTTCTCTCACGCACGGCTGGGACTACCCCAAGCCTCAGCAGTGTGGAGAAATCTCAACCCGTTGATGAAAATCAAAGTTTATTTGAGATCCACGTTTTGGCTTTCTCACAGGCTCGTGAGTGCGGGAGGCCTCAACTCCTGTTCTTAATTTTTTCTCTCACGCACGGCTGGGACTACCCCAAGCCTCAGCAGTGTGGAGAAATCTCAACCCGTTGATGAAAATCAAAGTTTTTTGAGATCCACGTTTTGGCTTTCTCACAGGCTCGTGAGTGCGGGAGGCCTCAACTCCTGTTCTTAATTTTTTCTCTCACGCACGGCTGGGACTACCCCAAGCCTCAGCAGTGTGGAGAAATCTCAACCCGTTGATGAAAATCAAAGTTTTTTGAGATCCACGTTTTGGCTTTCTCACAGGCTCGTGAGTGCGGGAGGCCTCAACTCCTGTTCTTAATTTTTTCTCTCACGCACGGCTGGGACTACCCCAAGCCTCAGCAGTGTGGAGAAATCTCAACCCGTTGATGAAAATCAAAGTTTATTTGAGATCCACGTTTTGGCTTTCTCACAGGCTCGTGAGTGCGGGAGGCCTCAACTCCTGTTCTTAATTTTTTCTCTCACGCACGGCTGGGACTACCCCAAGCCTCAGCAGTGGGGAGAAATCTCAACCCGTTGATGAAAATCAAAGTTTTTTGAGATCCACGTTTTGGCTTTCTCACAGGCTCGTGAGTGCGGGAGGCCTCAACTCCTGTTCTTAATTTTTTCTCTCACGCACGGCTGGGACTACCCCAAGCCTCAGCAGTGGGGAGAAATCTCAACCCGTTGATGAAAATCAAAGTTTATTTGAGATCCACGTTTTGGCTTTCTCACAGGCTCGTGAGTGCGGGAGGCCTCAACTCCTGTTCTTAATTTTTTCTCTCACGCACGGCTGGGACTACCCCAAGCCTCAGCAGTGTGGAGAAATCTCAACCCGTTGATGAAAAGCAAAGTTTTTTGAGATCCACGTTTTGGCTTTCTCACAGGCTCGTGAGTGCGGGAGGCCTCAACTCCTGTTCTTAATTTTTTCTCTCACGCACGGCTGGGACTACCCCAAGCCTCAGCAGTGGGGAGAAATCTCAACCCGTTGATGAAAATCAAAGTTTTTTGAGATCCACGTTTTGGCTTTCTCACAGGCTCGTGAGTGCGGGAGGCCTCAACTCCTGTTCTTAATTTTTTCTCTCACGCACGGCTGGGACTACCCCAAGCCTCAGCAGTGGGAGAAATCTCAACCCGTTGATGAAAATCAAAGTTTTTTTGAGATCCACGTTTTGGCTTTCTCACAGGCTCGTGAGTGCGGGAGGCCTCAACTCCTGTTCTTAATTTTTTCTCTCACGCACGGCTGGGACTACCCCAAGCCTCAGCAGTGTGGAGAAATCTCAACCCGTTGATGAAAATCAAAGTTTATTTGAGATCCACGTTTTGGCTTTCTCACAGGCTCGTGAGTGCGGGAGGCCTCAACTCCTGTTCTTAATTTTTTCTCTCACGCACGGCTGGGACTACCCCAAGCCTCAGCAGTGTGGAGAAATCTCAACCCGTTGATGAAAATCAAAGTTTTTTTCCACGAGATCCACGTTTTGGCTTTCTCACAGGCTCGTGAGTGCGGGAGGCCTCAACTCCTGTTCTTAATTTTTTCTCTCACGCACGGCTGGGACTACCCCAAGCCTCAGCAGTGTGGAGAAATCTCAACCCGTTGATGAAAATCAAAGTTTTTTGAGATCCACGTTTTGGCTTTCTCACAGGCTCGTGAGTGCGGGAGGCCTCAACTCCTGTTCTTAATTTTTTCTCTCACGCACGGCTGGGACTACCCCAAGCCTCAGCAGTGGGAGAAATCTCAACCCGTTGATGAAAATCAAAGTTTTTTGAGATCCACGTTTTGGCTTTCTCACAGGCTCGTGAGTGCGGGAGGCCTCAACTCCTGTTCTTAATTTTTTCTCTCACGCACGGCTGGGACTACCCCAAGCCTCAGCAGTGTGGAGAAATCTCAACCCGTTGATGAAAATCAAAGTTTATTTGAGATCCACGTTTTGGCTTTCTCACAGGCTCGTGAGTGCGGGAGGCCTCAACTCCTGTTCTTAATTTTTTCTCTCACGCACGGCTGGGACTACCCCAAGCCTCAGCAGTGTGGAGAAATCTCAACCCGTTGATGAAAATCAAAGTTTTTTGAGATCCACGTTTTGGCTTTCTCACAGGCTCGTGAGTGCGGGAGGCCTCAACTCCTGTTCTTAATTTTTTCTCTCACGCACGGCTGGGACTACCCCAAGCCTCAGCAGTGTGGAGAAATCTCAACCCGTTGATGAAAATCAAAGTTTATTTGAGATCCACGTTTTGGCTTTCTCACAGGCTCGTGAGTGCGGGAGGCCTCAACTCCTGTTCTTAATTTTTTCTCTCACGCACGGCTGGGACTACCCCAAGCCTCAGCAGTGTGGAGAAATCTCAACCCGTTGATGAAAATCAAAGTTTTTTGAGATCCACGTTTTGGCTTTCTCACAGGCTCGTGAGTGCGGGAGGCCTCAACTCCTGTTCTTAATTTTTTCTCTCACGCACGGCTGGGACTACCCCAAGCCTCAGCAGTGTGGAGAAATCTCAACCCGTTGATGAAAATCAAAGTTTATTTGAGATCCACGTTTTGGCTTTCTCACAGGCTCGTGAGTGCGGGAGGCCTCAACTCCTGTTCTTAATTTTTTCTCTCACGCACGGCTGGGACTACCCCAAGCCTCAGCAGTGTGGAGAAATCTCAACCCGTTGATGAAAATCAAAGTTTATTTGAGATCCACGTTTTGGCTTTCTCACAGGCTCGTGAGTGCGGGAGGCCTCAACTCCTGTTCTTAATTTTTTCTCTCACGCACGGCTGGGACTACCCCAAGCCTCAGCAGTGGGGAGAAATCTCAACCCGTTGATGAAAATCAAAGTTTTTTGAGATCCACGTTTTGGCTTTCTCACAGGCTCGTGAGTGCGGGAGGCCTCAACTCCTGTTCTTAATTTTTTCTCTCACGCACGGCTGGGACTACCCCAAGCCTCAGCAGTGTGGAGAAATCTCAACCCGTTGATGAAAATCAAAGTTTTTTGAGATCCACGTTTTGGCTTTCTCACAGGCTCGTGAGTGCGGGAGGCCTCAACTCCTGTTCTTAATTTTTTCTCTCACGCACGGCTGGGACTACCCCAAGCCTCAGCAGTGTGGAGAAATCTCAACCCGTTGATGAAAATCAAAGTTTTTTGAGATCCACGTTTTGGCTTTCTCACAGGCTCGTGAGTGCGGGAGGCCTCAACTCCTGTTCTTAATTTTTTCTCTCACGCACGGCTGGGACTACCCCAAGCCTCAGCAGTGTGGAGAAATCTCAACCCGTTGATGAAAATCAAAGTTTTTTGAGATCCACGTTTTGGCTTTCTCACAGGCTCGTGAGTGCGGGAGGCCTCAACTCCTGTTCTTAATTTTTTCTCTCACGCACGGCTGGGACTACCCCAAGCCTCAGCAGTGCTTGAGAAATCTCAACTCCGTTGATGAGAATCAAAGTTTTTTGAGATCCACGTTTTGGCTTTCTCACAGGCTCGTGAGTGCGGGAGGCCTCAACTCCTGTTCTTAATTTTTTCTCTCACGCACGGCTGGGACTACCCCAAGCCTCAGCAGTGGGAGAAATCTCAACCCGTTGATGAAAATCAAAGTTTTTTGAGATCCACGTTTTGGCTTTCTCACAGGCTCGTGAGTGCGGGAGGCCTCAACTCCTGTTCTTAATTTTTTCTCTCACGCACGGCTGGGACTACCCCAAGCCTCAGCAGTGTGGAGAAATCTCAACCCGTTGATGAAAATCAAAGTTTTTTGAGATCCACGTTTTGGCTTTCTCACAGGCTCGTGAGTGCGGGAGGCCTCAACTCCTGTTCTTAATTTTTTCTCTCACGCACGGCTGGGACTACCCCAAGCCTCAGCAGTGTGGAGAAATCTCAACCCGTTGATGAAAATCAAAGTTTTTTGAGATCCACGTTTTGGCTTTCTCACAGGCTCGTGAGTGCGGGAGGCCTCAACTCCTGTTCTTAATTTTTTCTCTCACGCACGGCTGGGACTACCCCAAGCCTCAGCAGTGTGGAGAAATCTCAACCCGTTGATGAAAATCAAAGTTTTTGAGATCCACGTTTTGGCTTTCTCACAGGCTCGTGAGTGCGGGAGGCCTCAACTCCTGTTCTTAATTTTTTCTCTCACGCACGGCTGGGACTACCCCAAGCCTCAGCAGTGTGGAGAAATCTCAACCCGTTGATGAAAATCAAAGTTTTTTGAGATCCACGTTTTGGCTTTCTCACAGGCTCGTGAGTGCGGGAGGCCTCAACTCCTGTTCTTAATTTTTTCTCTCACGCACGGCTGGGACTACCCCAAGCCTCAGCAGTGGGGAGAAATCTCAACCCGTTGATGAAAATCAAAGTTTTTTGAGATCCACGTTTTGGCTTTCTCACAGGCTCGTGAGTGCGGGAGGCCTCAACTCCTGTTCTTAATTTTTTCTCTCACGCACGGCTGGGACTACCCCAAGCCTCAGCAGTGGGGAGAAATCTCAACCCGTTGATGAAAATCAAAGTTTTTGAAAATGAGATCCACGTTTTGGCTTTCTCACAGGCTCGTGAGTGCGGGAGGCCTCAACTCCTGTTCTTAATTTTTTCTCTCACGCACGGCTGGGACTACCCCAAGCCTCAGCAGTGTGGAGAAATCTCAACCCGTTGATGAAAATCAAAGTTTTTTGAGATCCACGTTTTGGCTTTCTCACAGGCTCGTGAGTGCGGGAGGCCTCAACTCCTGTTCTTAATTTTTTCTCTCACGCACGGCTGGGACTACCCCAAGCCTCAGCAGTGTGGAGAAATCTCAACCCGTTGATGAAAATCAAAGTTTTTTGAGATCCACGTTTTGGCTTTCTCACAGGCTCGTGAGTGCGGGAGGCCTCAACTCCTGTTCTTAATTTTTTCTCTCACGCACGGCTGGGACTACCCCAAGCCTCAGCAGTGGGAGAAATCTCAACCCGTTGATGAAAATCAAAGTTTTTTGAGATCCACGTTTTGGCTTTCTCACAGGCTCGTGAGTGCGGGAGGCCTCAACTCCTGTTCTTAATTTTTTCTCTCACGCACGGCTGGGACTACCCCAAGCCTCAGCAGTGTGGAGAAATCTCAACCCGTTGATGAAAATCAAAGTTTTTTGAGATCCACGTTTTGGCTTTCTCACAGGCTCGTGAGTGCGGGAGGCCTCAACTCCTGTTCTTAATTTTTTCTCTCACGCACGGCTGGGACTACCCCAAGCCTCAGCAGTGTGGAGAAATCTCAACCCGTTGATGAAAATCAAAGTTTTTTGAGATCCACGTTTTGGCTTTCTCACAGGCTCGTGAGTGCGGGAGGCCTCAACTCCTGTTCTTAATTTTTTCTCTCACGCACGGCTGGGACTACCCCAAGCCTCAGCAGTGTGGAGAAATCTCAACCCGTTGATGAAAATCAAAGTTTTTTGAGATCCACGTTTTGGCTTTCTCACAGGCTCGTGAGTGCGGGAGGCCTCAACTCCTGTTCTTAATTTTTTCTCTCACGCACGGCTGGGACTACCCCAAGCCTCAGCAGTGTGGAGAAATCTCAACCCGTTGATGAAAATCAAAGTTTTTTGAGATCCACGTTTTGGCTTTCTCACAGGCTCGTGAGTGCGGGAGGCCTCAACTCCTGTTCTTAATTTTTTCTCTCACGCACGGCTGGGACTACCCCAAGCCTCAGCAGTGTGGAGAAATCTCAACCCGTTGATGAAAATCAAAGTTTTTTGAGATCCACGTTTTGGCTTTCTCACAGGCTCGTGAGTGCGGGAGGCCTCAACTCCTGTTCTTAATTTTTTCTCCGCACGGCTTCCACGTTAATTTTTTCTCTCACGCACGGCTGGGACTACCCCAAGCCTCAGCAGTGTGGAGAAATCTCCACGTTTTGGCTTTCTCACAGGCTCCGTTGTTCTTATGCACGGCTGGGACTACCCCAAGCCTCAGCAGTGTGGAGAAATCTCAACCCGTTGATGAAAATGTTTTTTGAGATCCACGTTTTGGCTTTCTCACAGGCTCGTGAGTGCGGGAGGCCTCAACTCCCGTTCTTAATTTTTTCTCTCACGCACGGCTGGGACTACCCCAAGCCTCAGCAGTGGGGGAGAAATCTCAACTCCGTTGATGAAAATCAAAGTTTTTGAGATCCACGTTTTGGCTTTCTCACAGGCTCGTGAGTGCGGGAGGCCTCTCAACTCCTGTTCTTAATTTTTTCTCTCACGCACGGCTGGGACTACCCCAAGCCTCAGCAGTGTGGAGAAATCTCAACCCGTTGATGAAAATCAAAGTTTTTTGAGATCCACGTTTTGGCTTTCTCACAGGCTCGTGAGTGCGGGAGGCCTCAACTCCTGTTCTTAATTTTTTCTCTCACGCACGGCTGGGACTACCCCAAGCCTCAGCAGTGTGGAGAAATCTCAACCCGTTGATGAAAATGAAAGTTTTTGAGATCCACGTTTTGGCTTTCTCACAGGTTCGTGAGTGCGGGAGGCCTCAGCTCAACTCCGTCTTAATTTTTGCGGGAGGCCTCTCTCCTGTTCTTAATTTTTTCCACGTTCATGACTACCCCAAGCCTCAGCAGTGGCTTTCTCACAGGCTGTGAGTGCGGGAGAAATCCAAACTTTCAGCAGGGCAGGAGAAATCTCAACCCGTTGGCGAATAACTAAGTTTGTTTGGGCTCCGGGAGGCCTCTCAACTCCTCACAGATGATGTTGGTTGGATGTTGGTTGGGTAGCGTAACTGCCTTTTTGTACGATCTGTTTAGAAAATACACAAGGAGCATTGGTTTGAGTTTTGCATTGGGCAAATGAAACTCACTTTGGTTTTTGGCAGCAGTGATTAGAATGTGATGACAACATCCGTTCTCGTTACCCCAATTGACTGTGTACCAATTTGAAAGGTGTAATCCGTAACGAAACGCCACGTAACAAGTGGCGTGGAGACGGGTGTAAGTCTCACAAATGGTTACGGATCTAGTTTTGTTAAGGAAGTAACACCCATTAAAGACTGCACAGGACTGCAAGTTTGGACTAAGTCGTCCTTTTTTGCTAATTACCTGTAGCAGTCAACAAGAGGCTAGTGGTTGTCGTTGTGCGCAGCGGAGCCACGAAACACAACAAACAACTGGCGTTAAACGGCGCGCACTGCTTGATGACTATTAGTCATCGAGAACAGGCGCGACTGTGTTTGGACTTTAAACAGCCACCGGCAAGACCGCCCGTGTTTGCGAGCCTGACCCTGAGAGTAGGAGGAGGAGGAGGAGGAGGACGATTTGTCCTACCTGCCTCCTTCCTGCCTTGATCTCGGGGCACTTGCGCACGGCTTAGTCACCTCGGAGAACGAGGGACCCAGGAGGAGCGTTCGACTCCAGCCGTACTACAGCTCACAACGCACGGTGTGGTAGGCTGGAAATTTAGTTCCGCCATCGGGGTGCGTGACGAAACCTCCAGCCTTAATAGGAGAAGTCTTAGCGGATCGCAGTGAGGATGCTGCTCTGCCGCCCACAACACCCTGACCGGTACGTAAGTCGTCTGCGAACGATTCGGTACGGCACATCAGCATGTGGGTGTTCTGTAGTAGGGAGGGGAAACGCCCGAGACTGTTTGTCGCGACGCTCCCGAGTTCCCTTTGCAAGGGTCCATATTTTTGGCCTCCGCACAAGAAGTGCGGGGGATTAAATCTCTCGATCAACTCAATGGTGACCATCCCAATGCAGGCCGTACACGATATCGTTGGTCATCCAGCCGGGATTCTGCCTTAGAGGCTTTCAGGCATAATCCCACGGACGTAGCTCGCTCCACTGGCCGATCGGCCAAGAGCGGAACCATATGTCCGGACCTGCCGTTCCTCTCGTACTGAGCAGGACTGCTGTGTCAACGACATTCCATTCAACAGTAGGGTAAACTAACCTGTCTCGCGACGGTCTAAACCCAGCTCACGTTCCCTTTTTATGGGTGAACAATCCAACGCTTGGTGAATTCTGCTTCACAATGATAGGAAGAGCCGACATCGAAGGATCAAAAGCGACGTCGCTATGAACGCTTGGCCGCCACAAGCCAGTTATCCCTGTGGTAACTTTTCTGACACCTCTTGCTTAAAACTCCTAAAGTCAAAAGGATCGATAGGCCCTGCTTTCGCAGTCCGTATTCGTACTGAAAATCAGGATCAAGCCAGCATTTGCCCTTTTGCTCTACGCGAGGTTTCTGTCCACGCTGAGCTGGCCTTAGGACACCTGCGTTATCGTTTGACAGATGTACCGCCCCAGTCAAACTCCCCACCTGATAATGTCCTCGGAGCGGATCGCGGCGGGCGCGAACGCCCGGTCGGGCACGCGGCGTTACACCGCGGCCTTCCTTCCGCCGCTTTAGGCTAGAAACAGGAGACAATCCCGGTTGGGGAAGCTCCGATTCCGTCTCACCGAGTAAGTAAAGAAACGATCAGAGTAGTGGTATTTCATTGTCGGCCGCACGAGCCACAAGTGACTCTGATGTGACGGCCTCCCACTTATGCTACACCTCTGATGTCTCTACAAAATCAGACTAGAGTCAAGCTCAACAGGGTCTTCTTTCCCCGCTGTTAAACGCAGGCCCGTTCCCCTGCCTGTGGGTTCGCTAGATAGTAGATAGGGACAGTGGGAATCTCGTTAATCCATTCATGCGCGTCACTAATTAGATGACGAGGCATTTGGCTACCTTAAGAGAGTCATAGTTACTCCCGCCGTTTACCCGCGCTTGGTTGAATCTCTTCACTTTGACATTCAGAGCACTGGGCAGAAATCACATTGCGTCAACATCTATCACTGACCATCGCAATGCTTTGTTTTAATTAGACAGTCGGATTCCCTGGTCCGTGCCAGTTCTGAGTTGATCGCTGGGCGCCAGCCGAAGTGGGTTTGGAGCGGGGGACGGCTACTGCTCGTGCCAGAAGGCAGAGAGAGCCGGCGCCCCCGCGCCCACGCAGCCCAGCGCGTTCCACGGAAGGGCCGGAGACACGCCGGTCCGAGCTCTCGGCCAGAGCGGCGAGAGGGCTAGCGTCGCCGGTACCGTGAGTACTCAACCCTCGTCAGGCAACACCGAGCCGTTTTGGCCCCACCGCCGTGCCAACCTCTCAGCATGAGCTGCGCGGACCCTGCGGATGGATCCCCGACGACACGCACTCCCCCGCCGCGCTGGCTTTTCACTCGCAGACGGCGGAGGGGAGACCGGGAGCGACGCGGGGCCCGTGCCGAAGAACGGCAGAGCCCGCGTCGCCTTTGCTACGAACCCGGTTCCCTTGGTCTCCACCGCTGCACCAGCGGGCTTTGGCAAGGAGTGCGGCGCGGGGCCGCATTTGGAGTGGGTCGCCGCCACCAGAGTAGAGGAGGCACCGTCGCGAGTGGGCGGACATCGGTGGCACGGGAGGGAGAGAAGGTACGCGGTGACACCCAACAGCGCACAACTCGTAACCTCTAAGCCCAGTCCAGCGCCCGAACCCAGGCCCGCTTCCCGCACAGGCCCGACTGGCCTGATCCTCAGAGCCAATCCTTATCCCGAAGTTACGGATCTAATTTGCCGACTTCCCTTACCTACATTAGTCTATCGACCAGAGGCTTTACCTTGGAGACCGGCTGCGGATATGGGTACGCACAGGCCCGAAACTGGGGTGTCTCGCGCAGGCCGCGTGCGTGCGAGTAACACCGCCGCGAAGCGGGAAACAAGCAGCAGCTGACCGCGGTTCGCCCCATGCAGTTACCTGCCTCGCATGTTTCACGGACCGGCAGTGGTACGCGGACGCCGCAAGAACCGCGGCGCTCTACGGCAGACCGTGTTACCAACACCCTTTCGCTCTGCGAGTGGCTTCTAGGGTCACGGCGCCTTAAACAGAAAAGAAAACTCTTCCCGGACCACCGCCGATGGACGCGAGTTGGTTCCCGTTACCGGGTTCCTGCACCAAGGGACACAGCCCAAGATTGAGCTGGTCCCGAGGTTGGCATCCAGGCCTGGTTACGGAATAAGTACCGTATTCCCTTTCGCCACTAACTCCCAACCAGCAACTGAGGAAAATCTCATCCTCTCTCTGTGCTGCCCATTAATGAGAGGTCTTGATGTGCTTGACCGACAGGGCAGCAAAACTCGCTTGGCCGTTGCCTCTAACGTGGGATAAGGCTTTAGCCTTGGGCTTAGGAGCGACTAACCCATGTCCAACTGATGTTCACATGGAACCCTTCTCCACATCGGCCTTCAAGGGAAGTCTCTCGACTATTTGCTACTACCACCAAGATCTGCACCAGGGCGGTTCCAGGCCGGCTCACGCCGGATCCCTTCAGCGCTCACCCCTGCGACCTCCCACTGCCGGGGCTTGAGACCTGGGCTACCCCCCGCTAAGAGGGAAGCTTGGCCTATAGTGCCACCGGCGGTCGAGTATCGGGAGAATGCTTGAGCGCCATACCATTTTAAGGGCTAGTTGCTTCGGCAGGTGAGTTGTTACACACCCTTAGCGGATTCCAACTTCCATGGCCACCGTCCTGCTGTCTATAGCAACCAACGCCTTTCGATGGGGTCTAGATGAGCATTCGTTTAGGCCCCTTAACTCGACGTTTGGTTCATCCCACAGCGCCAGTTCTGCTTACCAAAATGGCCCACTAGATACTCAGATTAGTCGCCGAAGCTTCAGCATTCAAGCAAGCTCGGCATCTCACCCATTTAAAGTTTGAGAATAGGTTGAGGACGTTTCGTCCCCAAGACCTCTAATCATTCGCTTTACCGGATGAAACCTCCGTTTCCACGAGTACCAGCTATCCTGAGGGAAACTTCGGAGGGAACCAGCTACTAGATGGTTCGATTAGTCTTTCGCCCCTATACCCAGCTCTGACAATCGATTTGCACGTCAGAATTGCTACGGACCTCCACCAGAGTTTCCTCTGGCTTCATCCTGGCCAGGCATAGTTCACCATCTTTCGGGTCCCAACATGTCTGCTCATGGTACTTGCCGACAGCACGCGCGCTAGGCCACTCCGGACAGAGCAGGATCGGAAGGCGCCACCGCGCCGGACGAGCCCGAGAAGAAGCCCCCCGAGAGAGGCCCCCGCCCAAAGCCCGCCCAGACACGCGGCACGCCAGCCGAGAGCCCAAGCAAAGCCGATGAGGTCAACAACAGATTCGCGCGACAGCGTCGAATGACAAGTCCCGGGCCTGCGCCCCCCTGCGTACAGGCGAGCAAGCTCGGACCAACGAGCGCACCGCGCCACCCACGGAACCGACGGCGGACGGAGGAAAGGGACTCACTCCGCCCTTGAACCGCCACAGGGCCCCGCTTTGGTATGGCGTGAACGCGGCGGCATCGTCCGGTCAGGGATCGGCCCCGGCACGCGCCTCCGAGGAGACACGCGCCTTTCACTTTCATTGCGCCTTTGGTTTAGTGCGCCCAATGACTCGCACACATGTTAGACTCCTTGGTCCGTGTTTCAAGACGGGTCGGTGGGTCACCGACCTTTGCACGCCGCGAGAGGAAGCTTGCGCCGCCCTCTGCTGCACGACCGTCGCAGGGCAGCCAGGACACCGGAGGTTTCCTTCGAAGGCGCAACGAGGCGCACAACGTCGGGGTACCAGTCCGCCCGGGCCTTCGACGTCCCCAGCAACGGGTCGCGGCGACCACATCACGAGGGGAAATACGCCCGCCGGCGCCGGCTCGAGTGCGGGCACGCCCAGATTTCCTGGGTCGCATCTGCGAATCCCGCACCCGGCCGACCTGGGCCGACGAGCTGAATCCTCGGTTCGACCTTCGAGGTCCCACCCGTTTGGCTCTTAACGGTTTCACGTACTCTTGAACTCTCTTCAAAGTTCTTTTCAACTTTCCTCACGGTACTTGTTCGCTATCGGTCTCGTGGTCATATTTAGCCTTAGATGGAGTTTACCACCTGCTTAGGGCTGCATTATCAAGCAACCCGACTCTACGGAGAGGCCCTTTCCGACAATCTCGTGTACCGCGGGCGCCGCCACACGGGCCTGTCACCTCCACGGGCAGTGGCCGCTTTCAAGCATAACTTAGGCGGTGAGAGACTGCGTGCCGGACCCTCCGAACGTAACACCCTGGCGCCGGGTCACGACGCCAGGTTATGCGCTGGGCTCTTCCCGGTTCAGTCGCCCTTACTAAGGGAATCCCTGTTGGTTTCTTTTCCTCCGCTTATTAATATGCTTAAATTTGGCGGGTACTCTACCCTAACACGAGGTCGACATTGAGCCGCACCGTCAAGCCGCTCAGTCAAGCTTTTCACAGTGC
>NW_025541617.1:0-12109 GCF_017591435.1 Portunus trituberculatus | reverse complement strand
TGCCCGAGATCAAGCAGGAAGGAGGCAGTGGGACATCGTCCTCCTCCTCCTCCTCCTCCAAAAACTTTGCTTTTCATCAACGGGTTGAGATTTCTCCCGCACTGCTGAGGCTTGGGGTAGTCCCAGCCGTGCGTGAGAGAAAAATTAAGAACAGGAGTTGAGAGGCCTCCCGCACTCACGAGCCTGTGAGAAAGCCAAAACGTGGATCTCAAAAAACTTTGCTTTTCATCAACGGGTTGAGATTTCTCCCGCACTGCTGAGGCTTGGGGTAGTCCCAGCCGTGCGTGAGAGAAAAATTAAGAACAGGAGTTGAGAGGCCTCCCGCACTCACGAGCCTGTGAGAAAGCCAAAACGTGGATCTCAAAAAACTTTGCTTTTCATCAACGGGTTGAGATTTCTCCCGCACTGCTGAGGCTTGGGGTAGTCCCAGCCGTGCGTGAGAGAAAAATTAAGAACAGGAGTTGAGAGGCCTCCCGCACTCACGAGCCTGTGAGAAAGCCAAAACGTGGATCTCAAAAAACTTTGCTTTTCATCAACGGGTTGAGATTTCTCCCGCACTGCTGAGGCTTGGGGTAGTCCCAGCCGTGCGTGAGAGAAAGAATTAAGAACAGGAGTTGAGAGGCCTCCCGCACTCACGAGCCTGTGAGAAAGCCAAAACGTGGATCTCCAAAAAACTTTGCTTTTCATCAACGGAGTTGAGATTTCTCCCGCACTGCTGAGGCTTGGGGTAGTCCCAGCCGTGCGTGAGAGAAAAAATTAAGAACGGGAGTTGAGAGGCCTCCCGCACTCACGAGCCTGTGAGAAAGCCAAAACGTGGATCTCCAAAAAACTTTGCTTTTCATCAACGGAGTTGAGATTTCTCCCGCACTGCTGAGGCTTGGGGTAGTCCCAGCCGTGCGTGAGAGAAAAAATTAAGAACGGGAGTTGAGAGGCCTCCCGCACTCACGAGCCTGTGAGAAAGCCAAAACGTGGATCTCCAAAAAACTTTGCTTTTCATCAACGGAGTTGAGATTTCTCCCGCACTGCTGAGGCTTGGGGTAGTCCCAGCCGTGCGTGAGAGAAAAAATTAAGAACGGGAGTTGAGAGGCCTCCCGCACTCACGAGCCTGTGAGAAAGCCAAAACGTGGATCTCCAAAAAACTTTGCTTTTCATCAACGGAGTTGAGATTTCTCCCGCACTGCTGAGGCTTGGGGTAGTCCCAGCCGTGCGTGAGAGAAAAAATTAAGAACGGGAGTTGAGAGGCCTCCCGCACTCACGAGCCTGTGAGAAAGCCAAAACGTGGATCTCCAAAAAACTTTGCTTTTCATCAACGGAGTTGAGATTTCTCCCGCACTGCTGAGGCTTGGGGTAGTCCCAGCCGTGCGTGAGAGAAAAAATTAAGAACGGGAGTTGAGAGGCCTCCCGCACTCACGAGCCTGTGAGAAAGCCAAAACGTGGATCTCCAAAAAACTTTGCTTTTCATCAACGGAGTTGAGATTTCTCCCGCACTGCTGAGGCTTGGGGTAGTCCCAGCCGTGCGTGAGAGAAAAAATTAAGAACGGGAGTTGAGAGGCCTCCCGCACTCACGAGCCTGTGAGAAAGCCAAAACGTGGATCTCCAAAAAACTTTGCTTTTCATCAACGGAGTTGAGATTTCTCCCGCACTGCTGAGGCTTGGGGTAGTCCCAGCCGTGCGTGAGAGAAAAAATTAAGAACGGGAGTTGAGAGGCCTCCCGCACTCACGAGCCTGTGAGAAAGCCAAAACGTGGATCTCCAAAAAACTTTGCTTTTCATCAACGGAGTTGAGATTTCTCCCGCACTGCTGAGGCTTGGGGTAGTCCCAGCCGTGCGTGAGAGAAAAAATTAAGAACGGGAGTTGAGAGGCCTCCCGCACTCACGAGCCTGTGAGAAAGCCAAAACGTGGATCTCCAAAAAACTTTGCTTTTCATCAACGGAGTTGAGATTTCTCCCGCACTGCTGAGGCTTGGGGTAGTCCCAGCCGTGCGTGAGAGAAAAAATTAAGAACGGGAGTTGAGAGGCCTCCCGCACTCACGAGCCTGTGAGAAAGCCAAAACGTGGATCTCCAAAAAACTTTGCTTTTCATCAACGGAGTTGAGATTTCTCCCGCACTGCTGAGGCTTGGGGTAGTCCCAGCCGTGCGTGAGAGAAAAAATTAAGAACGGGAGTTGAGAGGCCTCCCGCACTCACGAGCCTGTGAGAAAGCCAAAACGTGGATCTCCAAAAAACTTTGCTTTTCATCAACGGAGTTGAGATTTCTCCCGCACTGCTGAGGCTTGGGGTAGTCCCAGCCGTGCGTGAGAGAAAAAATTAAGAACGGGAGTTGAGAGGCCTCCCGCACTCACGAGCCTGTGAGAAAGCCAAAACGTGGATCTCCAAAAAACTTTGCTTTTCATCAACGGAGTTGAGATTTCTCCCGCACTGCTGAGGCTTGGGGTAGTCCCAGCCGTGCGTGAGAGAAAAAATTAAGAACGGGAGTTGAGAGGCCTCCCGCACTCACGAGCCTGTGAGAAAGCCAAAACGTGGATCTCCAAAAAACTTTGCTTTTCATCAACGGAGTTGAGATTTCTCCCGCACTGCTGAGGCTTGGGGTAGTCCCAGCCGTGCGTGAGAGAAAAAATTAAGAACGGGAGTTGAGAGGCCTCCCGCACTCACGAGCCTGTGAGAAAGCCAAAACGTGGATCTCCAAAAAACTTTGCTTTTCATCAACGGAGTTGAGATTTCTCCCGCACTGCTGAGGCTTGGGGTAGTCCCAGCCGTGCGTGAGAGAAAAAATTAAGAACGGGAGTTGAGAGGCCTCCCGCACTCACGAGCCTGTGAGAAAGCCAAAACGTGGATCTCCAAAAAACTTTGCTTTTCATCAACGGAGTTGAGATTTCTCCCGCACTGCTGAGGCTTGGGGTAGTCCCAGCCGTGCGTGAGAGAAAAAATTAAGAACGGGAGTTGAGAGGCCTCCCGCACTCACGAGCCTGTGAGAAAGCCAAAACGTGGATCTCCAAAAAACTTTGCTTTTCATCAACGGAGTTGAGATTTCTCCCGCACTGCTGAGGCTTGGGGTAGTCCCAGCCGTGCGTGAGAGAAAAAATTAAGAACGGGAGTTGAGAGGCCTCCCGCACTCACGAGCCTGTGAGAAAGCCAAAACGTGGATCTCCAAAAAACTTTGCTTTTCATCAACGGAGTTGAGATTTCTCCCGCACTGCTGAGGCTTGGGGTAGTCCCAGCCGTGCGTGAGAGAAAAAATTAAGAACGGGAGTTGAGAGGCCTCCCGCACTCACGAGCCTGTGAGAAAGCCAAAACGTGGATCTCCAAAAAACTTTGCTTTTCATCAACGGAGTTGAGATTTCTCCCGCACTGCTGAGGCTTGGGGTAGTCCCAGCCGTGCGTGAGAGAAAAAATTAAGAACGGGAGTTGAGAGGCCTCCCGCACTCACGAGCCTGTGAGAAAGCCAAAACGTGGATCTCCAAAAAACTTTGCTTTTCATCAACGGAGTTGAGATTTCTCCCGCACTGCTGAGGCTTGGGGTAGTCCCAGCCGTGCGTGAGAGAAAAAATTAAGAACGGGAGTTGAGAGGCCTCCCGCACTCACGAGCCTGTGAGAAAGCCAAAACGTGGATCTCCAAAAAACTTTGCTTTTCATCAACGGAGTTGAGATTTCTCCCGCACTGCTGAGGCTTGGGGTAGTCCCAGCCGTGCGTGAGAGAAAAAATTAAGAACGGGAGTTGAGAGGCCTCCCGCACTCACGAGCCTGTGAGAAAGCCAAAACGTGGATCTCCAAAAAACTTTGCTTTTCATCAACGGAGTTGAGATTTCTCCCGCACTGCTGAGGCTTGGGGTAGTCCCAGCCGTGCGTGAGAGAAAAAATTAAGAACGGGAGTTGAGAGGCCTCCCGCACTCACGAGCCTGTGAGAAAGCCAAAACGTGGATCTCCAAAAAACTTTGCTTTTCATCAACGGAGTTGAGATTTCTCCCGCACTGCTGAGGCTTGGGGTAGTCCCAGCCGTGCGTGAGAGAAAAAATTAAGAACGGGAGTTGAGAGGCCTCCCGCACTCACGAGCCTGTGAGAAAGCCAAAACGTGGATCTCCAAAAAACTTTGCTTTTCATCAACGGAGTTGAGATTTCTCCCGCACTGCTGAGGCTTGGGGTAGTCCCAGCCGTGCGTGAGAGAAAAAATTAAGAACGGGAGTTGAGAGGCCTCCCGCACTCACGAGCCTGTGAGAAAGCCAAAACGTGGATCTCCAAAAAACTTTGCTTTTCATCAACGGAGTTGAGATTTCTCCCGCACTGCTGAGGCTTGGGGTAGTCCCAGCCGTGCGTGAGAGAAAAAATTAAGAACGGGAGTTGAGAGGCCTCCCGCACTCACGAGCCTGTGAGAAAGCCAAAACGTGGATCTCCAAAAAACTTTGCTTTTCATCAACGGAGTTGAGATTTCTCCCGCACTGCTGAGGCTTGGGGTAGTCCCAGCCGTGCGTGAGAGAAAAAATTAAGAACGGGAGTTGAGAGGCCTCCCGCACTCACGAGCCTGTGAGAAAGCCAAAACGTGGATCTCCAAAAAACTTTGCTTTTCATCAACGGAGTTGAGATTTCTCCCGCACTGCTGAGGCTTGGGGTAGTCCCAGCCGTGCGTGAGAGAAAAAATTAAGAACGGGAGTTGAGAGGCCTCCCGCACTCACGAGCCTGTGAGAAAGCCAAAACGTGGATCTCAAAAACTTTGCTTTTCATCAACGGAGTTGAGATTTCTCCCGCACTGCTGAGGCTTGGGGTAGTCCCAGCCGTGCGTGAGAGAAAAAATTAAGAACGGGAGTTGAGAGGCCTCCCGCACTCACGAGCCTGTGAGAAAGCCAAAACGTGGATCTCCAAAAAACTTTGCTTTTCATCAACGGAGTTGAGATTTCTCCCGCACTGCTGAGGCTTGGGGTAGTCCCAGCCGTGCGTGAGAGAAAAAATTAAGAACGGGAGTTGAGAGGCCTCCCGCACTCACGAGCCTGTGAGAAAGCCAAAACGTGGATCTCCAAAAAACTTTGCTTTTCATCAACGGAGTTGAGATTTCTCCCGCACTGCTGAGGCTTGGGGTAGTCCCAGCCGTGCGTGAGAGAAAAAATTAAGAACGGGAGTTGAGAGGCCTCCCGCACTCACGAGCCTGTGAGAAAGCCAAAACGTGGATCTCAAAAACTTTGCTTTTCATCAACGGAGTTGAGATTTCTCCCGCACTGCTGAGGCTTGGGGTAGTCCCAGCCGTGCGTGAGAGAAAAAATTAAGAACGGGAGTTGAGAGGCCTCCCGCACTCACGAGCCTGTGAGAAAGCCAAAACGTGGATCTCAAAAACTTTGCTTTTCATCAACGGAGTTGAGATTTCTCCCGCACTGCTGAGGCTTGGGGTAGTCCCAGCCGTGCGTGAGAGAAAAAATTAAGAACGGGAGTTGAGAGGCCTCCCGCACTCACGAGCCTGTGAGAAAGCCAAAACGTGGATCTCCAAAAAACTTTGCTTTTCATCAACGGAGTTGAGATTTCTCCCGCACTGCTGAGGCTTGGGGTAGTCCCAGCCGTGCGTGAGAGAAAAAATTAAGAACGGGAGTTGAGAGGCCTCCCGCACTCACGAGCCTGTGAGAAAGCCAAAACGTGGATCTCCAAAAAACTTTGCTTTTCATCAACGGAGTTGAGATTTCTCCCGCACTGCTGAGGCTTGGGGTAGTCCCAGCCGTGCGTGAGAGAAAAAATTAAGAACGGGAGTTGAGAGGCCTCCCGCACTCACGAGCCTGTGAGAAAGCCAAAACGTGGATCTCCAAAAAACTTTGCTTTTCATCAACGGAGTTGAGATTTCTCCCGCACTGCTGAGGCTTGGGGTAGTCCCAGCCGTGCGTGAGAGAAAAAATTAAGAACGGGAGTTGAGAGGCCTCCCGCACTCACGAGCCTGTGAGAAAGCCAAAACGTGGATCTCCAAAAAACTTTGCTTTTCATCAACGGAGTTGAGATTTCTCCCGCACTGCTGAGGCTTGGGGTAGTCCCAGCCGTGCGTGAGAGAAAAAATTAAGAACGGGAGTTGAGAGGCCTCCCGCACTCACGAGCCTGTGAGAAAGCCAAAACGTGGATCTCCAAAAAACTTTGCTTTTCATCAACGGAGTTGAGATTTCTCCCGCACTGCTGAGGCTTGGGGTAGTCCCAGCCGTGCGTGAGAGAAAAAATTAAGAACGGGAGTTGAGAGGCCTCCCGCACTCACGAGCCTGTGAGAAAGCCAAAACGTGGATCTCCAAAAAACTTTGCTTTTCATCAACGGAGTTGAGATTTCTCCCGCACTGCTGAGGCTTGGGGTAGTCCCAGCCGTGCGTGAGAGAAAAAATTAAGAACGGGAGTTGAGAGGCCTCCCGCACTCACGAGCCTGTGAGAAAGCCAAAACGTGGATCTCCAAAAAACTTTGCTTTTCATCAACGGAGTTGAGATTTCTCCCGCACTGCTGAGGCTTGGGGTAGTCCCAGCCGTGCGTGAGAGAAAAAATTAAGAACGGGAGTTGAGAGGCCTCCCGCACTCACGAGCCTGTGAGAAAGCCAAAACGTGGATCTCCAAAAAACTTTGCTTTTCATCAACGGAGTTGAGATTTCTCCCGCACTGCTGAGGCTTGGGGTAGTCCCAGCCGTGCGTGAGAGAAAAAATTAAGAACGGGAGTTGAGAGGCCTCCCGCACTCACGAGCCTGTGAGAAAGCCAAAACGTGGATCTCCAAAAAACTTTGCTTTTCATCAACGGAGTTGAGATTTCTCCCGCACTGCTGAGGCTTGGGGTAGTCCCAGCCGTGCGTGAGAGAAAAAATTAAGAACGGGAGTTGAGAGGCCTCCCGCACTCACGAGCCTGTGAGAAAGCCAAAACGTGGATCTCCAAAAAACTTTGCTTTTCATCAACGGAGTTGAGATTTCTCCCGCACTGCTGAGGCTTGGGGTAGTCCCAGCCGTGCGTGAGAGAAAAAATTAAGAACGGGAGTTGAGAGGCCTCCCGCACTCACGAGCCTGTGAGAAAGCCAAAACGTGGATCTCCAAAAAACTTTGCTTTTCATCAACGGAGTTGAGATTTCTCCCGCACTGCTGAGGCTTGGGGTAGTCCCAGCCGTGCGTGAGAGAAAAAATTAAGAACGGGAGTTGAGAGGCCTCCCGCACTCACGAGCCTGTGAGAAAGCCAAAACGTGGATCTCAAAAACTTTGCTTTTCATCAACGGAGTTGAGATTTCTCCCGCACTGCTGAGGCTTGGGGTAGTCCCAGCCGTGCGTGAGAGAAAAAATTAAGAACGGGAGTTGAGAGGCCTCCCGCACTCACGAGCCTGTGAGAAAGCCAAAACGTGGATCTCCAAAAAACTTTGCTTTTCATCAACGGAGTTGAGATTTCTCCCGCACTGCTGAGGCTTGGGGTAGTCCCAGCCGTGCGTGAGAGAAAAAATTAAGAACGGGAGTTGAGAGGCCTCCCGCACTCACGAGCCTGTGAGAAAGCCAAAACGTGGATCTCCAAAAAACTTTGCTTTTCATCAACGGAGTTGAGATTTCTCCCGCACTGCTGAGGCTTGGGGTAGTCCCAGCCGTGCGTGAGAGAAAAAATTAAGAACGGGAGTTGAGAGGCCTCCCGCACTCACGAGCCTGTGAGAAAGCCAAAACGTGGATCTCAAAAACTTTGCTTTTCATCAACGGAGTTGAGATTTCTCCCGCACTGCTGAGGCTTGGGGTAGTCCCAGCCGTGCGTGAGAGAAAAAATTAAGAACGGGAGTTGAGAGGCCTCCCGCACTCACGAGCCTGTGAGAAAGCCAAAACGTGGATCTCCAAAAAACTTTGCTTTTCATCAACGGAGTTGAGATTTCTCCCGCACTGCTGAGGCTTGGGGTAGTCCCAGCCGTGCGTGAGAGAAAAAATTAAGAACGGGAGTTGAGAGGCCTCCCGCACTCACGAGCCTGTGAGAAAGCCAAAACGTGGATCTCCAAAAAACTTTGCTTTTCATCAACGGAGTTGAGATTTCTCCCGCACTGCTGAGGCTTGGGGTAGTCCCAGCCGTGCGTGAGAGAAAAAATTAAGAACGGGAGTTGAGAGGCCTCCCGCACTCACGAGCCTGTGAGAAAGCCAAAACGTGGATCTCCAAAAAACTTTGCTTTTCATCAACGGAGTTGAGATTTCTCCCGCACTGCTGAGGCTTGGGGTAGTCCCAGCCGTGCGTGAGAGAAAAAATTAAGAACGGGAGTTGAGAGGCCTCCCGCACTCACGAGCCTGTGAGAAAGCCAAAACGTGGATCTCAAAAACTTTGCTTTTCATCAACGGAGTTGAGATTTCTCCCGCACTGCTGAGGCTTGGGGTAGTCCCAGCCGTGCGTGAGAGAAAAAATTAAGAACGGGAGTTGAGAGGCCTCCCGCACTCACGAGCCTGTGAGAAAGCCAAAACGTGGATCTCCAAAAAACTTTGCTTTTCATCAACGGAGTTGAGATTTCTCCCGCACTGCTGAGGCTTGGGGTAGTCCCAGCCGTGCGTGAGAGAAAAAATTAAGAACGGGAGTTGAGAGGCCTCCCGCACTCACGAGCCTGTGAGAAAGCCAAAACGTGGATCTCCAAAAAACTTTGCTTTTCATCAACGGAGTTGAGATTTCTCCCGCACTGCTGAGGCTTGGGGTAGTCCCAGCCGTGCGTGAGAGAAAAAATTAAGAACGGGAGTTGAGAGGCCTCCCGCACTCACGAGCCTGTGAGAAAGCCAAAACGTGGATCTCAAAAACTTTGCTTTTCATCAACGGAGTTGAGATTTCTCCCGCACTGCTGAGGCTTGGGGTAGTCCCAGCCGTGCGTGAGAGAAAAAATTAAGAACGGGAGTTGAGAGGCCTCCCGCACTCACGAGCCTGTGAGAAAGCCAAAACGTGGATCTCCAAAAAACTTTGCTTTTCATCAACGGAGTTGAGATTTCTCCCGCACTGCTGAGGCTTGGGGTAGTCCCAGCCGTGCGTGAGAGAAAAAATTAAGAACGGGAGTTGAGAGGCCTCCCGCACTCACGAGCCTGTGAGAAAGCCAAAACGTGGATCTCAAAAACTTTGAGAAAAATTAAGAACTTTTCATCAACGGAGTTGAGATTTCTCCCGCACTGCTGAGGCTTGGGGTAGTCCCAGCCGTGCGTGAGAGAAAAAATTAAGAACGGGAGTTGAGAGGCCTCCCGCACTCACGAGCCTGTGAGAAAGCCAAAACGTGGATCTCAAAAACTTTGCTTTTCATCAACGGAGTTGAGATTTCTCCCGCACTGCTGAGGCTTGGGGTAGTCCCAGCCGTGCGTGAGAGAAAAAATTAAGAACGGGAGTTGAGAGGCCTCCCGCACTCACGAGCCTGTGAGAAAGCCAAAACGTGGATCTCCAAAAAACTTTGCTTTTCATCAACGGAGTTGAGATTTCTCCCGCACTGCTGAGGCTTGGGGTAGTCCCAGCCGTGCGTGAGAGAAAAAATTAAGAACGGGAGTTGAGAGGCCTCCCGCACTCACGAGCCTGTGAGAAAGCCAAAACGTGGATCTCCAAAAAACTTTGCTTTTCATCAACGGAGTTGAGATTTCTCCCGCACTGCTGAGGCTTGGGGTAGTCCCAGCCGTGCGTGAGAGAAAAAATTAAGAACGGGAGTTGAGAGGCCTCCCGCACTCACGAGCCTGTGAGAAAGCCAAAACGTGGATCTCAAAAACTTTGCTTTTCATCAACGGAGTTGAGATTTCTCCCGCACTGCTGAGGCTTGGGGTAGTCCCAGCCGTGCGTGAGAGAAAAAATTAAGAACGGGAGTTGAGAGGCCTCCCGCACTCACGAGCCTGTGAGAAAGCCAAAACGTGGATCTCAAAAACTTTGCTTTTCATCAACGGAGTTGAGATTTCTCCCGCACTGCTGAGGCTTGGGGTAGTCCCAGCCGTGCGTGAGAGAAAAAATTAAGAACGGGAGTTGAGAGGCCTCCCGCACTCACGAGCCTGTGAGAAAGCCAAAACGTGGATCTCCAAAAAACTTTGCTTTTCATCAACGGAGTTGAGATTTCTCCCGCACTGCTGAGGCTTGGGGTAGTCCCAGCCGTGCGTGAGAGAAAAAATTAAGAACGGGAGTTGAGAGGCCTCCCGCACTCACGAGCCTGTGAGAAAGCCAAAACGTGGATCTCAAAAACTTTGCTTTTCATCAACGGAGTTGAGATTTCTCCCGCACTGCTGAGGCTTGGGGTAGTCCCAGCCGTGCGTGAGAGAAAAAATTAAGAACGGGAGTTGAGAGGCCTCCCGCACTCACGAGCCTGTGAGAAAGCCAAAACGTGGATCTCCAAAAAACTTTGCTTTTCATCAACGGAGTTGAGATTTCTCCCGCACTGCTGAGGCTTGGGGTAGTCCCAGCCGTGCGTGAGAGAAAAAATTAAGAACGGGAGTTGAGAGGCCTCCCGCACTCACGAGCCTGTGAGAAAGCCAAAACGTGGATCTCAAAAACTTTGCTTTTCATCAACGGAGTTGAGATTTCTCCCGCACTGCTGAGGCTTGGGGTAGTCCCAGCCGTGCGTGAGAGAAAAAATTAAGAACGGGAGTTGAGAGGCCTCCCGCACTCACGAGCCTGTGAGAAAGCCAAAACGTGGATCTCAAAAACTTTGCTTTTCATCAACGGAGTTGAGATTTCTCCCGCACTGCTGAGGCTTGGGGTAGTCCCAGCCGTGCGTGAGAGAAAAAATTAAGAACGGGAGTTGAGAGGCCTCCCGCACTCACGAGCCTGTGAGAAAGCCAAAACGTGGATCTCCAAAAAACTTTGCTTTTCATCAACGGAGTTGAGATTTCTCCCGCACTGCTGAGGCTTGGGGTAGTCCCAGCCGTGCGTGAGAGAAAAAATTAAGAACGGGAGTTGAGAGGCCTCCCGCACTCACGAGCCTGTGAGAAAGCCAAAACGTGGATCTCCAAAAAACTTTGCTTTTCATCAACGGAGTTGAGATTTCTCCCGCACTGCTGAGGCTTGGGGTAGTCCCAGCCGTGCGTGAGAGAAAAAATTAAGAACGGGAGTTGAGAGGCCTCCCGCACTCACGAGCCTGTGAGAAAGCCAAAACGTGGATCTCCAAAAAACTTTGCTTTTCATCAACGGAGTTGAGATTTCTCCCGCACTGCTGAGGCTTGGGGTAGTCCCAGCCGTGCGTGAGAGAAAAAATTAAGAACGGGAGTTGAGAGGCCTCCCGCACTCACGAGCCTGTGAGAAAGCCAAAACGTGGATCTCAAAAACTTTGCTTTTCATCAACGGAGTTGAGATTTCTCCCGCACTGCTGAGGCTTGGGGTAGTCCCAGCCGTGCGTGAGAGAAAAAATTAAGAACGGGAGTTGAGAGGCCTCCCGCACTCACGAGCCTGTGAGAAAGCCAAAACGTGGATCTCCAAAAAACTTTGCTTTTCATCAACGGAGTTGAGATTTCTCCCGCACTGCTGAGGCTTGGGGTAGTCCCAGCCGTGCGTGAGAGAAAAAATTAAGAACGGGAGTTGAGAGGCCTCCCGCACTCACGAGCCTGTGAGAAAGCCAAAACGTGGATCTCCAAAAAACTTTGCTTTTCATCAACGGAGTTGAGATTTCTCCCGCACTGCTGAGGCTTGGGGTAGTCCCAGCCGTGCGTGAGAGAAAAAATTAAGAACGGGAGTTGAGAGGCCTCCCGCACTCACGAGCCTGTGAGAAAGCCAAAACGTGGATCTCCAAAAAACTTTGCTTTTCATCAACGGAGTTGAGATTTCTCCCGCACTGCTGAGGCTTGGGGTAGTCCCAGCCGTGCGTGAGAGAAAAAATTAAGAACGGGAGTTGAGAGGCCTCCCGCACTCACGAGCCTGTGAGAAAGCCAAAACGTGGATCTCCAAAAAACTTTGCTTTTCATCAACGGAGTTGAGATTTCTCCCGCACTGCTGAGGCTTGGGGTAGTCCCAGCCGTGCGTGAGAGAAAAAATTAAGAACGGGAGTTGAGAGGCCTCCCGCACTCACGAGCCTGTGAGAAAGCCAAAACGTGGATCTCAAAAACTTTGCTTTTCATCAACGGAGTTGAGATTTCTCCCGCACTGCTGAGGCTTGGGGTAGTCCCAGCCGTGCGTGAGAGAAAAAATTAAGAACGGGAGTTGAGAGGCCTCCCGCACTCACGAGCCTGTGAGAAAGCCAAAA